>NC_069713.1:29358928-29406428 GCF_027358585.1 Pangasianodon hypophthalmus
GTCCCTCTCTCACTCTCTCCCTGTCTCTGTGTGTGTGTGTGTGTGTGTGTGTGTGAGGAAGCGAGACAGGGCGTGTTGTTCTAATCATCTTAATAATCACATTTTGATCAAAGCGATCGGGGAAGGATGACAGATCGACGTTTTATTGCGCGCCAGTAACGCTGTAACACAAACTAATTGCTGTGTCTGAGTGTGTGAGTGTGTGTGTGTGTGTGTGTGTGTGTGTCTGAGTGCGTGTGTCCTGGGGCGATCCTCAACTTTTGAGGAGTGACAGAAATGAGGTAGGATTTTAAAAATAATAATAGCAGCTAAATAAGACTGCGGTTTTCCTGGGGAACCCCTCACACACATACACACATACACACCAACTTCCCCTCAGGCACGCACACACACACACACACACACGATTTACTCTTTTACACTTCACAGTATTTTTGAATGCCAGTCTGAGCAAATTTAAACCATTAACAGCAAACGCTTCCTAATGACCTAATAATAACAACATTAGCTATCTTAGCTAGCTGGCTAACTAACCGCTAATAAGCTAGCTAAGGTTTGGTTTGAGTGTCTTTCTCTCAATGTAAATAATCATAATCATCAGTAATATATTTAACTGTAGCTAATTAAACCTTTCAAAATACATTGTTGCCATAACAACCATGACTTCATTCATTACCAAGATTAGCTAGCTAGCTAGGTGCTTAACGTGACTGTTCTATAGCTAAAAGTTTCCAGAGACTAAACTGTCTTGTAATAATTTGCATATTTAACGTGACTGGTTTAAACCCAATACTAGTGACATCACAAACTGAGCTCATTCTTAGCCCCGCCCCCAAAATCACTTTGAATACAAAAATAGGACTTTTGCATTTAATCTTTTAAATGCTATCAGAATCAGTTGTTCAAGGAGAGTTAGCCAAAATGAGTGTGTCCTTCACGTAAAGCTGTTTGTGTGTGTGTGTGTGTGTGTGTGTGTTGCAGAAAAGATGACATCGGCGCTCGCTGTAGAGCCGTTTCTGCATTACATCAGCTTGGATTATGCAAAGCAGAGAGACGTTGCAAGGTCACTGCGCATCTGGACAACAAGGAAATGCAGGAAACGAGCCAAGAGCAAAACACACACACACACACACACACACACACACACACACAAGGACCTTTAAAACACGACTGTGTACGGTATAGAGAAAGTTTGGGCGTTTTATGATGATTAGCTTTTGTATAGAGGTACTTTGTGAAAAGTCTCCATATTTTGCAACCTTCCTTCAAAGGCAGGTTCATGGATTCATGATGTTGACACCAAATTCTGACCCCACCATCTGCAACCTGTCAGAAATCGACAGGAATCTAAGGCTACAGCGGGAATCTGGACAGGCGCCTGGTCTGATCTGATGAATCTTGATTTTCGGTGGCTCAGGCTGGTGGAGGTGGTGTGGTGGTGTGGGGAATCTGTTCTTAGCACCCATCAGCCACCTTAATGACCAATCTAGCATTGTTTCAACACAACCACCTGTCTGAGTATTGCTGCCTCAGATAAGGATAAAGCAACACCAAGTAGAACTCGATACCGACAGCGTCGACGGGAATGTCTGATGTCTTTTGTTACTGATTTGTATTCCAGAAATTCTCTTAAACTCCACTTCAAATTTGAAGGAAGTTATTGAAGAAAACCTATTTCAGATGTTTGACCTTGCTGTGACCTTGACCCTGTTTGAAAAATTCCAAAACCTATTTCATTTGTGCTTTCACTCATTACTCCATCACAAACCCCGCCCCCTTGTGTGAGGAACCTCTTACTGCCCTGACGGTGCCGTCCTCTGAAGTTCACGCGTATGGGTTCAGAGGTGGTGAGTGTGAGAAAACAGCTTTTTTTAATATCATTTTTTTTAATATCATTTCACAACAAGAAGTTTGTTTAGCTTAAAGAACTGAAGAGTTAACGTATAATTTAAAAAAAAAAAAAAAAAAAAGTTCCCGAGTGGTGATTACAACATTGTGGTGCGTTCACTTCGATATTTCCGACAGGACTTGAACGCAGCATGATGAACCGTGAACACTCAGGGATTTCAGAAGTTTGTTTCAAAAGCCGTTACGAAGAAACAGAAGACGGGGAAAAAGAAGAGTCGCCACGTTTTTCACGAAAAACTGTAGTTTAATAAGCACTAGTTAAGCAAACTTCTTTCAACCCATAAACCCGAGGCTTGTGATATTTTTTACTGTACCTCTTTGTACAGTAAAAAAAATAAATAAATAAAAAATACACACACACAATATATATACATATATTAGTCATCCACCTAATTTTGTGTCATCACTGACAGATAAACCTCATAAGGATAAAATGTTGTTTTACAGATACGTTTTGTTCCCGCAGAACCCACGACGAGGACTGCTCACAAAACATGAAAGACTGCGCAATAAATGTAAACAAAAACACACCTCTCTGTTTCTTTCTACCTGCAGCACCTGCCCTGAAAAAAAAAAAAACCTTCCTGATAAGCTTCATTCTCCCTCCAAGCCTGAATGCTATTTTTCCCAGAATGCCGTGGGCTCAGGCATTCCTCATCATCACGGAGCTTTTGTAGCGCTGCACATCAAACGTGAGATTGAAATAAAATAGAATATTTTATCGGGCTTTCAAAGCGGCCGAGAGCGGACGGTTAGATGCGTGTGCATTGAGGAGCAGCGGTGAGGACTAATCAGCTGCCATCTCATCAGTGCGCTAACTCGCTCGCTTGCGTGCTTCACTGGACGCTAAAAACCTGAAGAGAATGACTTTATCTACACGTAAAGCAAAATAACTGTATGCGCGCGTGTGTGTGTGGGTGTGTGTGTGTGTTTGAACGTGTCGGGGTACAAAAACACTCCAGTGTAACACACTGTGTTGCATTTCTCTGAAACTCTCCAAAATGCCACGAAATATTTTGGACATTTTGTATTTTCAAGATAATTTTTCATTTCTGGGAAAAGTGGAAATGATGACTCGTACTGTACTAGTCCCAATTTCCTCCAATCAAACGCTCTCTAGAATGCATTTGTCCCGCCTCCGCACACAAGCTCCAGGTATCGCTGGAACATGGGTCATTCGTGTAGTTTCAGTCCAAAGATGTTAATTCCTTTTAAAAACTAGCCCTTGGGGTGTTAAAAAGACTGCGCGCGTGTGTGTGTGTGTGTGTGTGTGTGTTCGTTCCCACTCCAAAATTTGTTTGATCTCTGTTCAAGCGTGTATTCTTACCCCAAAAACATAAATGGGTGTGATGGTCTATGCGTTGTGACGCACAGTAAGAGTGTGTGTGTGTGTGTGTGTGTGTGTGTGTGTGTGTGTGTGTGTGAGAGAGAGAGAGAGAGAGTGTGTGTGTGAGACGTGGAGAAGCAAACAAGAAAAAACCTGCCCTTCAACAGGCTCCCCCTTGACTTCCTGTTTCAAAAGGAAATACGTCAATGTAGGTAATCAAAGCATGACCATCACGCCGTTACATTGTGGCTTTAAAATAACGTACAGTAGAACGTATTGAGTAAAATGTGGGCGTGACCAGGGATGAGTCATGTGACGATATTGCTATAGCAAGAATCTCGCAAACAGACGTTATCGTATCGTGTCAGCCATTTCCAACGTTGTTTAGGAAATGCATGAGTGGCGCTTTATGCTGCATTTGACTTTCATCGTAAGTTATGATTCGCAGGTCGGAATGACGTCATTTCTGACATCTGACAAAAAGTCCGCGGTGCATTTTTCCAAACCCTTTTTTCACACTGAGCATGACATCACAGGCAACACGGCCGATGTGTGGATGTGACTGTGAATGTGAACGGGCTCACCATTGAGTCTGTGCTGTAAAGCTTCTTCCTGGAGCTGAATGCAGTACAACTGTTCGTCTAAATCCTCCAAAATCTGACAGCGAGAGAAATAAATTTCCATATCAGTCAGTCATGTTCGAACGTACCAGAACGCAGCCATTATTTCATCCATTAACCATTAATAATTTACAGATTAGCTAGCTAGCTATTTCCCGATTACGCTTCAGTAGTGCGGAGTTCTGGTGCTTGTAGCTAGAAAAACTACAAAAATATTCAATATCCATGCTGTATTCTGCCCCTCAGGTAAAATCCAAACATTGTACATGAGTAAAAAAAAAATAAAATGAAAAAAATCTCATTCGATTAATGAACTTAATGCGATCGTGCACAGCTTTAATGCGTGTTTATCATTTTTATAAATATCGGAAAGTTATATTTAGTAAACCTGTGCAAGATATGAACTCTCCACACCCCGACATGCGTAGGACACAGTCTTCAGTGCCCTTAAATCAAAATATCAGACATGCTACTCGAGAAAATTGCGATCTTCTACGATATACAACATCTAATCAAAGTTTCCAGAAATCACACGTACCGTGGGTTTGACTAGCAACTGGCCCATGACGGTGAACATGCGGGACAAACCCACTGGAGTACACACTGCGAGAGAGAGAGAGAGAGAGAGAGAGAGAGAGAGAGACACATACTCATGTTTCACGATGTTCATCTTATCTGTAATATCACATTTTCACTCAGGAATACATTTTGTTCGGCTCACACAGAAACGGTTAGCGGTGGACGCTAAGTGTCATTTTTATTCATACAGAATCTGTTTTTTTTAAATATCCACCAGCACATCTGAGGTAAATGTTGATATTCCGTGTCACTCTGTCTCATTCGCGCCGACGCCGCACCTTTAACGGCCGTGTTCTACCCAATCAACATGCTTCATTAACTAACTTATGCGTCCATATTTCACCGTTGCCTAGCAACAGCGCTCATAAGATTTTACCCGCCTGACGGGCGAGTGTATTGTGCACTGCCTAGCTGTCTGTCTCGACGCGAACACTTTCCTGACCTTTTGAGAGACGCCGTTTCCGTGGTTACATTTAGCTGAGTAAATGAGCTAGCTAGCGAATGTGTGTGTGTGTGTGTGTGTGTGTGTGTTGTGTGTGAAAGAGATACTCACTCAGAAGCAGCAAGCCGCCCATCAAAGAGATACACGAGTACAAGTAGGGCAGGTAGAACTCCCACAGGTCTGTAAACACACACACACACACACACACACGTTCAACAAAAGCTAGAAAAGATATAATATACTTTTGGCCACTTTTAGGTTTTAAAACTATATGGAAAAATTTATATTCCCACACAGTGAGGAAAACATCACACACACACACACACACACACACACACGTACCGTAGAGAGACTCCATGCTGGCAGCGTCGTTGTCGACGAGTGCTGACGCGACCCACACGATGCCCAGGATGAGCAGAGCGAGCAGAAACAGCATCACAAACGTCTCCAGGATACGAGCTTTCAGGCCCTGACACACACACACACACACACACACACACACACACACACACACACAGAGCATTATTAACTGTATCTAAAAGCACACCCGAATACACTATTAGTAACAGACACCATGCCAGATACGAGTTGTGTGCAGCAGGTGTAAATGAGGTTCTAATTGGTGTGTTAGCTCTAAAAGCTGCAGGAGCTACCTCCATAACACCCTCACTCACACACACACACACACACACACACACACACACACACACACACACAGTGTGAGTGCAGACACCCAGCTGCAGTCTATTAGCAGCTTCACTTCAGCTTTTCGGGGTCACTAAGCACTAAGTGTATCATAAAACTGTGTGTGTGTGTGTGTGTGTGTGTGTGTGTTGGGGAAGGTGTTATGGGAGAAGTCCTGCAGCCAGGCAGCCTAAGAGAGAGAGAGAGAACGATTCAGTCGGATTTTGGAAACACCTAAAACTCAGTGACCCCCAGTCACATCATTACAAAGCCCAGCAATACCAAGAGTCGATCAAGGAAAACAGTCTCCTCTCTCCGCTGGTCTGAAGCTTCAGCTCTGAAGGATCACCAACACCGACTAATCCCCAGCACACTGACGCTTTACACCAGAACTACAACGTCAAACTAATCACACAACTAAATTACTATACAACTCAAACGAAACTACATCAGCTAATGGGAAACCCAATCCAAACACAACAGCAGAGTACAATGCAATGCTGTCTGGCCCTAAAGAGACAGCAGAGCGTGACACACTATCTGTACACAGCGACTGATAAACACTACAGACTCGGCGCACACGAGCGTGAGATAGAAACAGGAAAACACAGGAAAACACGGCTCCCACAGGAAGAAACACGACTGAGACAGAGCTGCACTTCCTCACAGAATGCACTAAATACACAGACATCCGAGAAAAATCAAACACACCCCAAACATCTGACGATCTGCCCCACAGTGAAACGCTCCCCTCCTCCCAGGAGGAGATAAAGACTGCTGTATATTAGCAGCGCAGTACGGCTCGTCCTGCCACAGTATGAGGGACAGCGAGTGATCTGCCTCGCCCTCGCGCTTCTCTCTTCAGTTTAATCTATTACTGTTTCAGTTTCTTTCTCCTGCTCTTACGCTACACTTCCGTTATACTTGCTTTGGCAATACAAATGCAGTTATTTGTCTTATCAATAAAGTGCATGAAAACTGAAAACAGAGAGAGAGAGAGTGAGAGAGAGACAGACAGGCTGACAGTGAGAGAGAGACAGACACACTGACAGTGAGAAAGAGAGACAGACAGGCTGACAGTGAGAGAGAGAGAGAGAGAGAGAGACAGGCTGACAGTGAGAGAGAGAGAGAGAGACAGGCTGACAGTGAGAGAGAGAGAGAGACAGACACACTGACAGTGAGAGAGAGACAGACAGGCTGACAGAGAGAGAGAGAGAGACAGACAGGCTGACAGTGAGAGAGAGAGAGACAGACAGGCTGACAGTGAGAGAGAGAGAGACAGACAGGCTGACAGAGAGAGAGAGAGACAGACAGGCTGACAGTGAGAGAGAGAGAGACAGACAGGCTGACAGAGAGAGAGAGAGACAGACAGGCTGACAGTGAGAGAGAGAGAGACAGACAGGCTGACAGTGAGAGAGAGAGAGACAGACAGGCTGACAGTGAGACACACTGACAGTGAGAGAGAGACAGACACACTGACAGTGAGAAAGAGAGACAGACACACTGACAGTGAGAGAGAGACAGACACACTGACAGTGAGAAAGAGAGACAGACAGGCTGACAGTGAGAGAGAGAGAGAGAGACAGGCTGACAGTGAGAGAGAGAGACAGGCTGACAGTGAGAGAGAGACAGACACACTGACAGTGAGAAAGAGAGACAGACAGGCTGACAGTGAGAGAGACAGACAGGCTGACAGTGAGAGAGAGACAGACACACTGACAGTGAGAAAGAGAGACAGACAGGCTGACAGTGAGAGAGAGACAGACAGTGAGAGACAGACACGCTGACAGTGAGAGAGAGAGAGACAGACAGGCTGACAGTGAGAGAGAGAGAGACAGACAGGCTGACAGTGAGAGAGAGAGAGAGACAGACAGGCTGACAGTGAGAGAGAGAGAGAGACAGACAGGCTGACAGTGAGAGAGAGACAGACAGGCTGACAGTGAGAAAGAGAGACAGACAGGCTGACAGTGAGAAAGAGAGAGAGACAGGCTGACAGTGAGAGAGAGAGAGAGAGACAGGCTGACAGTGAGAGAGAGAGACAGGCTGACAGTGAGAGAGAGACAGACACACTGACAGTGAGAAAGAGAGACAGACAGGCTGACAGTGAGAGAGACAGACAGGCTGACAGTGAGAGAGAGACAGACACACTGACAGTGAGAAAGAGAGACAGACAGGCTGACAGTGAGAGAGAGAGACAGACAGTGAGAGACAGACACGCTGACAGTGAGAGAGAGAGAGACAGACAGGCTGACAGTGAGAGAGAGAGAGACAGACAGGCTGACAGTGAGAGAGAGAGACAGACAGGCTGACAGTGAGAGAGAGAGAGAGACAGACAGGCTGACAGTGAGAGAGAGACAGACACACTGACAGTGAGAAAGAGAGACAGACAGGCTGACAGTGAGAAAGAGAGACAGACAGGCTGACAGTGAGAGAGAGAGAGAGAGACAGGCTGACAGAGAGAGAGACAGACAGGCTGACAGTGAGAGAGAGAGAGACAGGCTGACAGTGAGAGAGAGAGAGACAGACACACTGACAGTGAGAGAGAGAGAGACAGACACACTGACAGTGAGAGAGAGACAGACAGGCTGACAGTGAGAGAGAGAGAGAGAGACAGGCTGACAGAGAGAGAGACAGACAGGCTGACAGTGAGAGAGAGACAGACAGGCTGACAGTGAGAGAGAGAGAGACAGACACACTGACAGTGAGAGAGAGACAGACAGGCTGACAGTGAGAGAGAGAGAGAGACAGGCTGACAGTGAGAGAGAGAGAGACAGACAGGCTGACAGTGAGAGAGAGACAGACAGGCTGACAGTGAGAGAGAGAGAGAGACAGGCTGACAGTGAGAGAGAGACAGACAGGCTGACAGAGAGAGAGAGAGACAGACAGGCTGACAGAGAGAGAGAGAGACAGACAGCCTGACAGAGAGAGAGAGAGACAGAGGCTGACAGTGAGAGAGAGAGAGACAGACAGGCTGACAGAGAGAGAGAGAGACAGACAGGCTGACAGTGAGAGAGAGAGAGACAGACAGGCTGACAGTGAGAGAGAGAGACAAACACGCTGACAGTGAGAGAGAGAGAGACAGACACGCTGACAGAGAGAGAGAGAGACAGACAGGCTGACAGTGAGAGAGAGAGAGACAGACAGGCTGACAGTGAGAGAGAGAGAGAGACACGCTGACAGTGAGAGAGAGAGAGAGAGAGAGAGAGAGAGAGAGAGAGAGAGAGAGACAGACACACTGACAGTGAGAGAGAGAGACACACACTGACAGTGAGAGAGAGAGACAGACAGGCTGACAGTGAGAGAGAGAGAGACAGACAGGCTGACAGTGAGAGAGAGAGAGACAGACAGGCTGACAGTGAGAGAGAGAGACAGACACGCTGACAGTGAGAGAGAGAGAGAGAGAGACAGACACGCTGACAGTGAGAGAGAGAGAGAGACAGACAGGCTGACAGTGAGAGAGAGAGACAGACACGCTGACAGTGAGAGAGAGAGACAGACACGCTGACAGGGTGACAGAGAAAGAGACAGACAGACAGACAGACAGTGAGAGACAGACAGACAGACAGTGAGAGACAGACAGACAGACAAACAGTGAGAGACAGACAGACAGACAGACAGACAGGCTAACAGTGAGACAGACAGTGAGAGACAGACAGACAGTGAGAGACAGACAGACAGGCTGACAGTGAGAGACAGACAGACAGTGAGAGACAGACAGACAGACAAACAGTGAGAGACAGACAAACAGACAGACAGACAGGCTAACAGTGAGAGACAGACAGTGAGAGACAGACAGACAGTGAGAGACAGACAGACAGGCTGACAGTGAGAGACAGACAGACAGTGAGAGACAGACAGACAGGCTGACAGTGAGAGACAGACAGACAGTGAGAGACAGACAGACAGGCTAACAGTGACAGACAGACAGTGAGAGACAGACAGACAGTGAGAGACAGACAGACAGGCTGACAGTGAGAGACAGACAGACAGTGAGAGACAGACAGACAGGCTGACAGTGAGAGACAGACAGACAGGCTGACAGTGAGAGACAGACAGACAGTGAGAGACAGACAGACAGGCTGACAGTGAGAGACAGACAGACAGTGAGAGACAGACAGACAGGCTAACAGTGAGAGACAGACAGTGAGAGACAGACAGACAGTGAGAGACAGACAGACAGTGAGAGACAGACAGACAGGCTGACAGTGAGAGACAGACAGACAGGCTGACAGTGAGAGACAGACAGACAGGCTGACAGTGAGAGACAGACAGACAGGCTGACAGTGAGAGACAGACAGACAGTGAGAGACAGACAGACAGGCTGACAGTGAGAGACAGACAGACAGTGATATAACGTAAAGTGATATAACAGTTATATTTTAATGCTATCAAAGTTTAAAATGAACATCTTTTCTGTCACTCTGTATGATGTAGGAAGGTCAAAGTATTTGCACCCCAGGCTGTGTCTTACTGCTAAACACACACACCCACACACACCCACACACACCCACACCCACACACACCCACACACACCCACACACACACACACACACACACACACACACACACACACACACACACCCACACACACCCACACACACACCCACACACCCACACACCCACACACACACACCAGTGGAAAAGTACTTTTGGTACTGTGATGAGAAGAGGAACTGAACTCAGTACTGAACTGACACAGAGAGAGAGAGAAACAGAAATGTGTAAATTTCCAGACTGTCACATCATCACTGCATCCACAGCGCCTCCATGTGTCCCTCCACTGTGTGTCTCTGTCTCACTCACTGTCTCACTATCTAACTGTCTCTGTCTCTCTCACTGTCTCACTCTCCCTCTGTCTCTCTCACTGTCTCACTCTCCCTCTGTCTCCCTCTGTCTCTCTCACTGTCTCTGTCTCTCTCACTGTCTCTGTCTCTCTCACTGTCTCACTATCTAACTGTCTCTGTTTCTCTCACTCTCCCTTTGTCTCTCTCACTGTCTCACTATCTGTGTCTGTTTCTCTCACTCTCCCTCTGTCTCTCTCACTGTCTCACTATCTAACTGTCTCTGTCTCTCTCACTGTCTCACTCTCCCTCTGTCTCTCTCACTGTCTCACTCTCCCTCTGTCTCTCTCACTGTCTCAGTCTCCCTCACTGTCTCACTATCTAACTGTCTCTGTCTCTCTCACTCTCCCTCTGTCTCTCTCACTGTCTCACTATCTAACTGTCTCTGTCTCTCTCACTCTCCCTCTGTCTCTCTCTGTCTCACTATCTAACTATCACTCTCACTGTCTCACTCTCCCTCTGTCTCTTTCTCTGTCTCACTAACTGTCTGTCTCTCTCACTGTCTCACTCTCCCTCTGTCACTCTCTCTGTCTCACTATCTAACTGTCTGTCTCTCTCACTGTCTCAATCTCCCTCTGTCTCTGTGTGTCTCACTCTCCCTCTGTCTCTCTCACTGTCTCACTATCTGTCTCTGTCTCTCTCTGTCTCACTCTCCCTCTGTCTCTCTCTCTGTCTCACTATCTAACTGTCTGTCTCTCTCACTGTCTCAATCTCCCTCTGTCTCTCTCACTGTCTCAATCTCCCTCTGTCTCTCTCTCTGTCTCACTCTCCCTCTGTCACTCTCACTGTCTCACTCTGTCTCTGTCACCCTCACTGTCTCACTCTCCCTCTGTCTCTCTCACTGTCTCACTCTCCCTCTGTCACTCTCACTGTCTGTCTCTGTCTCTCTCTCTCACTCTGTCACTCTCTCTGTCTCACTCTCCCTCTGTCACCCTCACTGTCTCACTGTCCCTCTGTCACTCTCTCCCTCCCTCTGTCACCCTCACTGTCTCACTCTCCCTCTGTCTCTCTCACTGTCACTCTCACTGTCACTCTCACTGTCACTCTCACTGTCTCACTCTCCCTCTGTCACTCTCCCTCTGTCACTCTCCCTCTGTCACTCTCCCTCTGTCACTCTCTCTGTCTCACTGTCCCTCTGTCACCCTCACTGTCTCACTCTCCCTCTGTCTCTCTCTCCCTCTGTCACTCTCCCTCTGTCACTCTCCCTCTGTCACTCTCCCTGTCTCACTCTCCCTGTCTCACTCTCACTGTCTCACTCTCACTGTCTCACTCTCTCCCTCTGTCACTCTCTCTGTCTCACTCTCCCTCTGTCACTCACTCTGTCTCACTGTCACTCACTCTCCATCTTATTTTCTGCCTCTTTCTGTCTTTCTTCATCTCTCACTCTCAGTCTCTCTGTCGCTCAGTCTCTCTGTCGCTCAGTCTCTCTGTCGCTCAGCATCCACACACACACACGCACGCACGCACGCACGCACGCACACACATACATACACACACATACACACACATACACACACCATCCTCACATCAGTAAGGATTGAACCTGCAGTCCTTCTACTAAGCCTGTAACACTACAGCCAGTGTGACGGACAAAACACAGAACACACACACCCGCGCACACACACGCACACACACACCATGAATCAGTATACAGCACCCATACACACAGGATATATGAGTTTAGGAAGATGTTTGAAGTCGTGTTAACACACGACGGATTAACGTGTGTCTTCAGCTCCACTTCTCTCACACTCACGCACACACACTAACACACACGCGCGCACACACACACACACACGCACACACACACACGCACACACACGCACACACACGCGCACACACGCGCACACACACACGTTTCAGAGAAATTCACATTTTTGAAAAGTTAATTCCGTAAAAAGTTTTTAATTTTATATAAAAATTAAAGTTAATAAAGTTAAAGAAGTTTTAACTCCAGAAAATGTTAAATGTGTTGATTTCATCTTCAAAATGTATTATTTTAGAAGATAAATTTAGAGATTTTTAAGTTAAATAAAGTTTGCTAAACAATCATATTGTCTTTAGACATCAGATAAGGACTACATTTATTTTGTCAGAATAAACGTGTGGTTAAGAGATTAAAATAATAAGACTGAATATATTTCATGATGGGTCGAGTGAAAATTCAGAGTATTTCTTTTCTTTGTGTTAAAATAATGAACCACGTGTTGCCATGACGTCGAGCAAACACGAGATACGGCGCCCAAACCCTGAGAACGAGAAGCTCACACACACACACACACACACACACACACACGTGCACACACATTATTATTCTATACTTCTCTCTTCTAAATTTTTTTTTTAATTTATTTTTATTTATTTTCATAGCACTCGCTTTTCTTTATATATCTTGTTTTCTTTCTATTTCTTTCTTTCTTACTCTATTTATTTCTCTTTCTTTCTTTCTCTCTCTCTCTCATTCTATACTTCTCTCCTTTTATATTTTCTCTCTTCCACTTAGTCTTTCTCTCTCTCTCATATTCTATAATTCCCTTTTCAACTTCTCTTCCTTTCGTTCTCCATTTATTTCCTTCTTTCTCTTATTCTATACTTACCTCTTCCTATTCATTCTCTCTTCAGTCCCTCTTACAGACTTTCCTTTTTTTCCCTCTGTTATTCTATACATCCCTCTTTTTTTCCCCACTCCTTTTATCCTTTTCATTCTCTATTTATTTCCTTCTTTTCCAGAAAACTCGCTCGTGTAAAATAATGGACTGATGAGAAAAAATGAGAGGAAAAAAAAAGGATGAGAAAAAGTAATGGACAGAAAAGAAAAAAAAATGGTCCTGAAAGCTCGCTCCGAAGAACGTTTGTGTTTATGGCGTTTACGTTTATCGCTCCGAACCATGACGTAAACAGTAGTGACGCGGTAACGTTCTTTAATCGCAGGTCTGTCGCTAGAGGATCTTCATCGTATATATAATCCAACTCGTTATTATAAAAAAATAACGAAATAAATCGGCCCTGAGATACGAGGCTTGACCCTGAAGCCAGGTCTCTGTGCTTCCCGTCAGACGCGTAACTCTGATATTAAAACCTGTGTGTGACACGGAATCGAGTGGGCCGTAAAACGCGGGGCGTATATAAAAACGCAGCAGCGTTTAATGAACTCCCCTGTTTCATTTCCTCTCGTTAGAGAACGTAACGTGCGAGATTAAACGCGGCCATTACGCCGAGGCGAGTGTCAGACTCCGAGGGTTCGCCATGAAACCTCCAATCTGAGCTTTATGAGGCTGCGTGGCTCGAGAGCTGACCTTCCCGTCCGTCTGCGGGGGGCTTTCATATGAGATCGTTTCCTCTCTTTCCGTCTCACACACACACACACACACACACACACACACACACACACACACACACAGACAGAGTGGACGTGTAGGGCGAAATAAAGCAGTGCCTCTGCGTTTATGGATGATCAGTAGCCAGAAACAGGACAAATTACCTCTTGGCCTCGTAAACTACAGTAGCAGCTGATCTTTAATCTTTTAATCTTTATGTAAGTTCGACGAACGCGACAAAAACCAGGAGCCACTTCAAACCGCGAGCCGAGAGGAACTGAACGCACACTTTTTTTTTTTTCCCTTTCCAGATTTTGTCCAGGTCCGTGAGCGGCCGTGGCTGTAATTTACGATATGAGAAATTTTTAGAAGGGAAGTGTGCTTTTGAAGTTTTTATTTTTCAGGGTTTGTGCCCTTAATGACAATAAGAGGCATAAAAGTGAGAAAAACAGTCTGTGTGTGTGAGTGTGTGAGTGAAAGAGAGACAGAGAGAGAGAGAGAGCGAGCGAGAGAAAGAGAGCGAGCTGGTATATGGGTTAAAACCGCCACAATTTATCACAACTTTTCAATAATTTAACCAAAATCATGGTACGATCCTAATGAACTAACTTTCTTTAAAAGAATTTTTATTATAGCAGCGTTATGAGATTGCGTTATTCTTACACAAGTATACACATATTAAGTTTAACGACTTTCCTGAACTCTGATCTTTCACATTAAAGATGAACGTGTTCAGGCCATTTTACGTTTTGTCCATTTTAGATACAAGTCGGAACAGAGCTGCTAGGCCCCGCCCCTTTTTACCATAAAAGATTGATGAGGAAAAAAAAAAAAAAAGGACAAGAGTGGGAGTTTGCATTGTGACTGTAATTCACTTCGCAGCCAGGGGAAGTGTAAAATAACACACCGCTCCTTTAAAAGGTTTGCAAACACAGACACGGAATCGTGGAGTCTGTCCGTACCTTTTTAGAGCCGGCGAATCCCTCGGACTCCAGGAAGAAATAGGCGAAAGGCATGAGGACGAAGAGACACAGGTTGGAGAAGAGCGAGACGAGGTTCCACAGACCTGCAGAGAAATAAACCACAAATCAGCGGCGTGTTATTCTGGTAAACCCCTACGCCAGATATCAGATCCACGTCATCGATATAAAATAAAGTAAATGAAACCACAAGCATATGTTTGTTCTCTGGTTATTCCGGGTTTGTTTTTTTTTTTTCCTCCAGATATATAAACGTTAAAGCCTGAGGTTCTGCACACACTCGGATCAAACTGAACATTAAACCTCTGCATGATATTCTTCCACAAATTATAACAATATAATAATATAACATAATACACAGGTGTTCAATCTTTTCAGTTATCTCTGTACTACTATACACGGCCTCTGGGCTTATAAATATTATTACATTTTTGAACAAAATTTTTGCAGTCTTATTCTCTTACAGTTAATTTATTTGGAGGTTTATAAGGTTTATCCAATTCAGAAGTAAAGCTCAAGGCCAAAATAAAAGCAAATAAAGCTATATATATATATATATATTTTTTTTTTCCATCTGTCCAATGCTGCCAGATGATGGAGGGAAAAATAAATCACTGTGCGAATGCCTCAGCACAAATGTGATACTCTGGTGCCCTCTGGTGGTCAGAAACAAAACTAAACATTGAATTATTAAAAGCACCGCTGCATGAACAAACATACACAAATCTCTAAACTCCTCTAAAAACAGAGCTGCAATGAACAATTTCTTTTGAAATAACTGATTAATATTTCGATTGATTTTCTTTCAATCAATACTACAGTAGTCTTAACTTCTTCACTAGGCAACGTGTCACAGCGTGAGCTCGAGGAGTGTGCTGGTGTCGGATGTGTTTGGTACGAGACACGGGGAGAAACACGGCAGGTGAGAGCGCTGATGCTGACCGTGGATGAGCGAGCCATTGAGCCACTGGATGTAGTAGTTCTTGGGGAGCGACAGAAGGATCTCGTTACTGATTATAGAGAACGGGAGGAGGAGGACAGCGCCTCCGGATACGGCCAGAGTGAACGTACACAGGTACATACTGAGAGAGAGAGAGAGAGAGAGAGAGAGAGAGAGGGAGGGAGGGAGAGAGGGAGAGAGAGAGGGTGAAGTGGGAGGGGGGAGAGAGAGAGAGAGAGGGGAGAGAGGGAGAGAAGGAGAGAGAGAGGGTGAAGTGGGAGGGGGGAGAGAGAGAGGGAGAGGGGAGAGAGAGAGGGAAGAGAGAGAGGGAGAGGGGGAGAGAGAGGGAGAGGGAAGAAAGAGAGAGAGGGGGGAGAGAGCAGGAGAGTGGGAGAGAGAGAAGGGGGAGAGAGTGGGAGAGGGAGAGCGGGGAGAAAAAGGTGGGGGGAGAGAGAGGGAGGAGGGAAAGAGAGAGAGAGAGGTGGGAGAGAGAGAGGGAGGAGGGAAAGAGAGGGAGAGGTGGAAGAGAGAGAGGGGGTGGGAGAGAGAGGGGAAGTGGGAGAGAGAGAGGGAGTGGGAGAGAGAGGGAGAAGGGAAAGAGAGGGAGAGAAGGGGAGAGAGTGGGAGGGGGGAAGAGAGGGAGAGGTGGGAGAGAGAGAGTGAGTGGGAGAGAGAGGGAGAGAAGGGGAGGGAGAGAGAGAGAGGGAGGGGGGAAAGAGAGGGAGAGAAGGGGAGGGAGAGAGAGTGGGAGAGAAGGGGAGGGAGAGAGAGTGGGAGAGAAGGGGAGAGAGAGAGAGAGTGGGAGAGAAGGGGAGGGAGAGAGTGGGAGAGAAGGGGAGAGAGAGAGAGTGGGAGAGAAGGGGAGAGAGAGAGAGTGAGAGAGAAGGGGAGGGAGAGAGAGTGGGAGAGAAGGGGAGGGAGAGAGAGTGGGAGAGAAGGGGAGAGAGAGAGAGTGGGAGAGAGAGTGGGAGAGAAGGGGAGGGAGAGAGAGTGGGAGAGAAGGGGAGAGAGAGAGAGTGGGAGAGAAGGGGAGAGAGAGAGTGGGAGAGAAGGGGAGAGAGAGAGAGTGGGAGAGAAGGGGAGGGAGAGAGAGTGGGAGAGAAGGGGAGGGAGAGAGAGTGGGAGAGAAGGGGAGGGAGAGAGAGTGGGAGAGAAGGGGAGAGAGAGAGAGTGGGAGAGAAGGGGAGGGAGAGAGAGGGAGAGAAGGGGAGAGAGAGAGAGAGTGGGAGAGAAGGGGAGGGAGAGAGAGTGGGAGAGAAGGGGAGGGAGAGAGAGTGGGAGAGAAGGGGAGAGAGAGAGAGTGGGAGAGAAGGGGAGAGAGAGAGTGGGAGAGAAGGGGAGAGAGAGAGAGTGGGAGAGAAGGGGAGGGAGAGAGAGTGGGAGAGAAGGGGAGGGAGAGAGAGTGGGAGAGAAGGGGAGAGAGAGAGAGTGGGAGAGAAGGGGAGGGAGAGAGAGGGAGAGAAGGGGAGAGAGAGGTGAGAGGGAGAGAAGGGGAGGGAGAGAGAGTGGGAGAGAAGGGGAGGGAGAGAGAGAGGGGGAGAGAAGGGGAGGGAGAGAGAGGGGGGGAGAGAAGGGGAGAGAGAGAGAGTGGGAGAGAAGGGGAGGGAGAGAGAGAGTGGGAGAGAAGGGGAGGGAGAGAGAGTGGGAGAGAAGGGGAGGGAGAGAGAGTGGGAGAGAAGGGGAGAGAGAGAGAGAGTGGGAGAGAAGGGGAGGGAGAGAGAGAGGGGGAGAGAAGGGGAGGGAGAGGTGAGAGGGAGAGAAGGGGAGAGAGAGAGAGAGAGTGGGAGAGAAGGGGAGGGAGAGAGAGAGTGGGAGAGAAGGGGAGAGAGAGAGAGAGAGTGGGAGAGAAGGGGAGAGAGAGAGAGAGTGGGAGAGAAGGGGAGAGAGAGAGAGAGTGGGAGAGAAGGGGAGGGAGAGAGAGGGAGAGAAGGGGAGAGAGAGAGAGAGTGGGAGAGAAGGGGAGAGAGAGAGAGGAAGAGAAGGGGAGAGAGAGAGAGGGAGAGAAGGGGAGAGAGAGAGAGAGTGGGAGAGAAGGGGAGGGAGAGAGAGAGTGGGAGAGAAGGGGAGGGAGAGAGAGGGAGAGAAGGGGAGAGAGAGAGAGAGAGAGTGGGAGAGAAGGGGAGGGAGAGAGAGGGAGAGAAGGGGAGAGAGAGAGAGAGTGGGAGAGAAGGGGAGGGAGAGAGAGTGGGAGAGAAGGGGAGAGAGAGAGAGTGAGAGAGAAGGGGAGGGAGAGAGAGTGGGAGAGAAGGGGAGGGAGAGAGAGTGGGAGAGAAGGGGAGGGAGAGAGAGAGGGAGAGAGTGGGAGAGAAGGGGAGGGAGAGGTGAGAGGGAGGCAGAATTAGGTTATATTTATTTACAAATAATTTTTTTAAAATTAGTTCTCAACAGCAATGCTGGGACACTTAATAATAAAATAATAATAATAATAATATATATATATATATATATATATAAAATATGATTAAAGTACATGCACCAAGCACCAAGTACACGCAGCAGTAAAAACAATTACATTTCTGGTTTAAAAAAAGGAACAAAAGTAAAACAAGGTGAACTGCGAATAACCTACGATATTCTGTTAACGACTGCATCTTCATCTTCATGGTCATCTGTCGCAATAAGAAAGAATTCTGAATTTCAATAAATAAAAAAAATAACACTGAAATATTATAAATACAAATAAATATTTAAATAAATATTAAAAACAATCATTAGCAAAATGGAAACATCGTGTTTATAATCAATCCATCAATCCATCAATCAATCAAATAAATAAATAAACAAACAAACAAACAAATGCATGTGCTTACCACTCTTCCTCTTGTAGCGAGTTATGATGCAGTAGGACACGATGTACAGCACAGCAAACAACAGGAAACAGATCTGCACACAGAGAGAGAGGAAGGAAGAAGATTCTGAAGATTAGAGAGAAGATGGAAGTTCAGAAACTTGGAGGAAACTGAGACTGAAAGAAGGAGGTCTGAAAGCAAGTTAAGAAGGAGTTCAGGAATGAAATTGGGAAGGAAGCTCAAAAGGAAGTACGGAAGCTCACAGGGAGGTTCGGAAGGAAGTTAGGAAGGAAATAAGGAAAAGGAGACTCAGAAAGTAGTTTGAAAGGAAGTTCAGAAGCTCAGAAGGAAGGAAGTATGGAAGGAGATTTGTAAGGAAACTATATAAATATGGAAGGAGGTTTGGGAGTTCAGAAGATAGTTTGGAAGAAAATTTGGAAGCTTGGAGGTGCGTTCAGATCAAAGTGTGGAAGGAAGTTCAGACCAAAGTGTGGAAGGAAGTTCAGACCAAAGTGTGGAAGGAAGTTCAGACCAAAGTGTGGAAGGAAGTTCAGACCAAAGTGTGGAAGGAAGTTCAGACCAAAGTGTGGAAGGAAGTTCAGATCAAAGTGTGGAAGGAAGTTCAGACCGAAGTGTGGAAGGAAGTTCAGACCAAAGTGTGGAAGGAAGTTCAGACCAAAGTGTGGAAGGAAGTTCAGATCAAAGTGTGGAAGGAAGTTCAGATCAAAGTGTGGAAGGAAGTTCAGACCGAAGTGTGGAAGGAAGTTCAGACCAAAGTGTGGAAGGAAGTTCAGATCAAAGTGTGGAAGGAAGTTCAGATCAAAGTGTGGAAGGAAGTTCAGACCAAAGTGTGGAAGGAAGTTCAGACCGAAGTGTGGAAGGAAGTTCAGACCAAAGTGTGGAAGGAAGTTCAGACCGAAGTGTGGAAGGAAGTTCAGACCGAAGTGTGGAAGGAAGTTCAGACCAAAGTGTGGAAGGAAGTTCAGACCAAAGTGTGGAAGGAAGTTCAGATCAAAGTGTGGAAGGAAGTTCAGATCAAAGTGTGGAAGGAAGTTCAGACCAAAGTGTGGAAGGAAGTTCAGATCAAAGTGTGGAAGGAAGTTCAGACCAAAGTGTGGAAGGAAGTTCAAAAGCTTGGGAGAAACGTTCAGAAGGAAGTTTAGACAGAAGTTTGGAAGGAAATTCGGAAGCTTGGAGGGAGGTATGGAAATAAATTTGGAAGGCAATTCAGACAGTTTTGATGGAATTTTGGAGGAAAATATGAACCTCCATCTGTTCCATCTGTCCTTCTGCTAATCTATCCTTCTGTCTACGTATCTGTTCATCTAGTATATATTTATCCATTTATCTGTCTGTCTTTCTATTCATCTGTCTTTACTTCTGTCTATCCTTCTGTTCATCTTTCCATCCCGTCTATTCCTCCAAATGTCTTTCTGTCTTTCCATCTATCTCTGCTTCTAGGTATCTGTCCATCCAGCTAACATCTAGTATCTGTCTGTCCCTCTATTCATCAGTCTATTCCTGTCTGTCTCTCCATCTCTCAGTCTGTCTACAAAGCTGTCTATCCTTCTCTCTATCTGTCTGTAAAGATATCCATCCACCCACCTTTAGCTGTCTATCCGTCCCTCTTTTCATCTGCCTATCCCTCTGTATACCCATTTGTCCATCTGTCTGTCTCTCCAGCCATCAGTCTTTCTGTCTGTCTAGCTCATTCATCTACCTTTTTCTCCATCCCTCTATGTATCTTTCCATCCATCTAGTATCTATTTATCTGTCTGTCCTTCTATTCACTTGCCTTTTCCTCTCTCTACATGTTTGTCTGCATTTCTCTCTATCCCTCTATTCCATCAGTCTATCTTCCCATCTATCTGTCCTTCTGTCAATCTATCTTCCCATCTAAGAATCAGTCCATCCCTATCCATCAGTCTAGTCCTTTGTCTACCTGTTCAATCATCCATCCATCTGCTTATCCATCTGTCTGTCTATTCATCCATCTAGGCATCTGTCCATCCACCTAGTAGCTGTTTTTCTGTCTCTCTGTTCATCAGCTTATTCCTCTATTTTCCTGTTTGTCCATCCATCAGTCTAACCAGTCCACTGTCTATCTGCTATCTGTCCATCCACCTAGTGTCTATTCATCTGTCTGTCCCTCTATTCATCTACCTCTTCCTCGGTTTCCCTCTCCAGCCGTCTGTCTCCCTCTCCACCCGTCTCCCTACCTCTCCACCCGTCTGTCTCTCTCTCCAGCCGTCTGTCTCCCTCTCCAGCCGTCTGTCTCCCTCTCCACCCGTCTGTCTCTCTCTCCACCCGTCTGTCTCTCTCTCCACCCGTCTGTCTCCCTCTCCAGCTGTCTCTCTCCCTCTCCAGCCGTCTGTCTCCCTCTCCACCTGTCTGTCTACTAGTCTTATATATCTTTTGGTCAACATTCCTTTCTGTCCTCCTGTGTTTCTCTCTATCCATCTGTCTGTCCATAAAGCTATTCGTTTATATATCTATCTCTCCGCATCATTTAACTAGCATTAGCTAAGCTAGCTGAAAGTACAAATGCAAATGCAAGCTAGCTAATTAGCCGTATTCGATTTAGAATGTGACTTTATGCCACAAAATCCTAAACCCGCTGCATCTTTCACCCAAAACCCTGCAAGCTAATGATTCCGAAGCTAGCCAGCTAGTGCTAACGGTCACACCAATGCACAGGCTCGTTGCTAGCCGCTTTAGCTAGCATTACAGTTAGCTAATTTGACTTACAATGTACTCTCGGACTTGGCTGTGGAAATTCTGCTCTCTGATCGTGACATCGTCTTCTTCCATTCTTCATATTGCACATGCACATCACTTAGCTCATAGACTTCCCAATACTGCCGCGAACTAGCTTCAAACAAAGATTAGCTAGCAACCGACCAAACACTGCGCGCATCCAAAGAGGCGTTATTACTTTCCCACCGCATTCCGGTAAATCCCGCCTCCTGCGCTAGGATTGGCTTGTGTAGCAAACCCTCGCAACCTCTATCCAATCACAGCGCACTCAGCAGCGTCGTTTTACGCATACAAGGCGGAGCTTATCGGAAAATGATTGGGGAAAAAATAACGGCATAAAAGAGCTCGTCTATCGTTCAAAATAAATTGCGTCATCATTCCGCGACACATATAACGAGTGATAGCATAATCGTAGTTATAATAATAATAATAATAGTAATAATAATAATAATGCATTTTATATTGACGAAAATGTTTCATAAAATTAATAATTTATTAACGACAGATTAATTTAGAATTTTTTATATCAGCAAGATAAACCTTTTTAAAGCCTACTTAAATATATTAAACTACATTTAATTTGAGCTAACCTTTTAATTACATTGTTTTTATCATTATAATTAATTTTATTTATTATGTTATAAAATATATTTACACGAAATATTATTACGTTTTATTTAAATCTAAATGTTATTATTCGTACATAAATTATATTATTTAAAGCTACAGCTTGTGCGATTTTATCTATTTATTGTTTTAATTTGTTTGTTTGTTTGTTTACTTGTTTGTTTTTGGTTAAAATTGAGTCGGGGTGTGTCAGGTCAGAATCGGTGGGAAATTTGTACGTATACATCATTCGGCAGCTCGGATACATCAAGCGTCATCACGCCCCAACTTCAGGCATGAAAGAAGTCTGACTACAGGGTGGCTGGAGCAACAGCCAATCAGCAGAGAGAGGAAGAGACTGAAAGTGTCCAATGTTACACTATAAGAGGGAAAAGGATGCAAGATTGGTAGCTTTTTTCTTGCTTATAACAATTTAGTTGTTCTCTAATGATTGATAATTGACAGACGACTTATCCTCGGCGTGGAATTTGTATCATTACCATGTTGTGAAGTTGTTGAGCTAGAAGACTCATGGCTAACAGCAGGTGTTGGTGTTTTTCTCTCTATTTTAACCTCAGTCGTGTTAAACTCGGTTATGTTAGACGAAACCGAAACATGCACACATTATATTCTGTTACCAGACCTGCCAACCTTTAAGCATTTTGTGTAGGAGCTCCACAATTTAATATCGCACTACACTAGTACGAGTTAGTGCTTAAAAATATAGCAAAAGAGCAATCTTTTTCCTCCACAATAGCAGGAGATGAGCCGATCAACACATGAATCTGGAATGATCTACGCACTCTCTGATTTTAACTGACACCTCCTGGAAGCCCCTCCCCTTTCTCCTTTGTCACAAATGCTCTGGACTGGAGTCGCAGAGCACAATCGCTTGCAGTCACGGTAAATGGAGAATGTTTTGACTTAATTTATGTGGGATAAGATCTATCATGTATGTTCAACTTCGCTATCAGTAGACAAGTATACAGTTAACATCAGTTATTAGGGATGGCACTGAGGGGGTCCCGCACTTCCAGGGTTGGGGGTTCGATTCCCACCTCCCCCCGTGTGTGGGGCATTTGCATGTTCTCCCTGTGCTTTGGGAGTTTCCTCTGGGTACTTCAGTTTCTTCCCCCAGTCCAAAGACATGCATTGTAGGCTGATTGGCATCTGCATGTGCCCTGCAATGGGTTGGCACCCTGTCTAGGGTGTCCCCTGCCTTGTGCCCTGAGTTCCTTGGGATAGGCCCCATGCTCCCTGCGAGCCTGTGTAGGATAAGCGGTACAGAAAATGGATGGATGGATGGGATGCCAAAAAAAATTTCAACCGGAAATGGTCAAAAAATGGCACTTTAGATTTGGCAGAAAGAGAAAAATGACTCAGAAACAGCTACACCAGCATGTATATGAGTTGCATGGGCCGTGGATAGCCTTGTGACAATTTTATTACACCCTCGTTAAATACACTTACATCACAAACACAGAAAGAAACAAAGCTTTTATTTTATTTATACAATTTACTTCCGTGTGGAATACGACATGCTTTTCTTCACACACCCCAGAAAGAAACTGAGATCAGAGCACAGGGTTACTTATTGTACAACTCCTTGCATAAGTATTTACTCTTTATGTGAATTTGTGAAGCATGGTGGTGGTAGCACCACGTTGCAGGTTACCCTTGGCCTCTTTTTTTTGCTTCTCTGACTAATTTCCTCCTTACCCATTCACTTTTTGTGGACAGTCTCCTCTAGGCCGAGTCACAAGATTCAAAATATGGGGTATTTTTTTTATAACCAAACCCTGCCTTATTGTTCTTTCGCAATCAAAACATTTTTTTTTAAATTTTTAAATAATATTGCAAACTATACTGATTTTTAACATAATATCATGTTAGACATTGTACATAAAAATTTTGGAGTCTAATTTCTGGTTATTTAAAATGATAAATAGTTATGTATGTATGAATATATGAATACCTCTGACTATAAGTAGGTTCATATGAAGTAAAACTAAACCACGCTCACTAGAATTTTGGAGAATTTTTGTTTCCTTTTTTCCAGGCATTTTCACAGCACCACTGAAAGGAGCGTATTATTATTTACGATTTTTTGCTCTTTGTCAGTCTGGCAACAAATTGGGCATGAGTTTGTTAAAAAATGGAAGTCTTCAGTGCTCTGTAGCTCACTGGAAGTCAACGGTAACGGCAGCAATGGTATTGTTTTAACTCTAGAAAAAGGAGATCAGATCTTCATGAAGGTTTGGGATAATGCCTGGGCTTTTGATAGAGCACATCATTATACTACATTCGGAGGATTTTTACTCTCCCCCCCTGAGTTTGTGTAATGAATGTTCATGCCTTGGGGTAAGGATAAATCATACGATGTTTTTGAAGGATGTGAACTGAATAAAATGGAATAAGTGAAAATCATGTACTGCTTATGTGTAAAAAAAGACAAAAAAAATATATATTTTTTTAAATCCTGTCTTATTTCTTATGAATTCTTACCTTACATTCTTACCTTAGCCCTATTGTAAATGCTAACATTCAAAACATTCACAATATGGCTTAAGAGTGTTCTTTTTTTTCTTTATGAGAGATTTCAAACTCATGATCTCCTCACATCAGGGCAAACAATTTCTGTTGTGCCACTTGGGAAAATCTCACTTTTATTATTTACAGTCCAAAGAAGATGTACCATGAGTGACTTCAATAAAGAGATTACACACTGGAGTCCACTCGTCTCTTGCTCCAGTTTGCTCCAGTACCAAAGTCCTCGTTTACTTCTATAGGTTTAGGTAACAGAACAAATATCCAAAAAGCAAGCTGTAATGTTGATTTTAGCTCTGTTTCTCATCCAGGCATGCAGTATTCCCAGCAATCTACTGACGTGATCATCAGCTGCTGTTTACAATGATAACTCCTTCCAGAAAAGCATCCATCCCACTGCGCCATGTCAAGCAACGTTCTAATGAAGGTACGGGCGATTTACCGTAGAAGGTGATTGAGTTCAGGTTCATGCAGATTTCTGGAGACTGTGACTATGGATATGAGTCATGTGACTGATCACATGGTGGTGTTTGTAATAGTGTGTTGTGGGAAATGGAGTCCATGGCAGAAGTGGTTCACAGTTGCACAGTGACACGTTACCTATGAATTTTATACAGCTTGCTAGACAAACAAACAAACCTTGCTTAGTTGTGTGCCTTTATGTGGGATGAGGATCATACGCAGGCCTTACACAAACAACGGAAGTCATTTATGCCATTTTCTACAGATTAGTGCAGTTAGTGTTTTGTCCCACCCTGGGCAGAGATACAGTCGAGTCATTGGGTCTAACATGGTATGGCTATGTCCCTGAACCCTGAAAAAAAGGGTCATGGGAAATCGCAAATAAAGACACTTCCTGCTCATCTCTGGCTCTAGTTTTTACGAAGTACAAAAGTTCAAATGTATGAAAGTTTTTGTTAACTTTAGAAGCCACAGATTTACGCAAGAAAAGAAAAACCCAAAGGTGCAAAAATCAAAGTGTCAGCCATTAAGATGAGATATAAAGGCAACCCGTGATCACTACTGATCTAACCTCGATCCTATACCTGACCTACAGAAACTGCAGCTGGGTTTAAGCACAGTTCAACCCAACATGCTGATTATCGCTCAGTTAGTTTTGCTGCTCTGCGCATGCTGCGCTCAAACGCAGGATTTCATGACGCCCAACGTGAACATCCTTAATGAAATTGGAAAAATAAAGAACCTGGAGGAAAGACTGAAAACAGCAGAGGACAAGATGCAGAGCCAAACCACCTTGGTGAATGAGCTGACCTCCAAACTGAAGGAGCTGGGGAGTGAAAATGGAGGTATTAAAAATACAGATCTTCTTCTTTAGCTATGTTAATTTAGCTAAAACAAGTCTCCTGGAATGAATCATCCTAAAATGTGATTTTTTTTTTTTTAGGGAACATAATCAAATGGTTTTGCTTTTTGGTCATTCAGGTGTATCATATAACTAAATACAGTGACGTGTGTGCATACAAACCACCAGTTTTCTTTTTTTTTCTCGTTTTTTAATCAAAGCAAAGTATGAGACTGTTAAAGAATAATATCAACATTAATTGTTAATAATGTTTAAATAAATTAAAGGGTAATTAATTGGATTACAGTTCATTTTTACTATAATTTAATAATAATAAAACCTGCATATGCTATATATATATATATATATATATATATATATATATATATATATATATATATATATATATATATATATATACATATGCTAAAAGTAAAGGCCATGCAATATCCATAGTCACTGTAGTATACTGTATATAGTTATTGTATAGTATATTGTCACTGTATACCTCTCTACCCTTGTTAAATTCAATTTTATGATTTCTACAGTGCTGAATATGACAGTCCAAACCTTGCAGGATGAAGTTGAAACTCTGCAGAAAGAAAACGAAGGTAAATAAAGATGTCATGATGCTAAAGGTTAACCATTTATAATAAATACGTTGTTTAAACAAATCTGTTGTGTTTTAACAGCCAGGAAGGTGGCCTTTTCAGCATCGCTTTTAGCTTCTGGAGAGGGAAACACCGGACCCTATAGTTCTGTGCCGCCCACATTAATCTACAAAAAAGTCGCCACTAACTTTGGAAATGGCTACGACTCAAATACGGGTAAATATGTGCTAATGATAATCCATTACACAAATCGGTGAATATTTTGGTTGGTTTTTTTTTTTTTTTCTGTATCAAATTTGTAAAACTGTCTTTCTTCCATGTTTCAGGGATTTTCACAGCACCAGTGAAAGGAGTTTACTATTTCCGATTCTACGCTCACTGTCACGGCGGCATCAAAATGGCTGTCAGTCTGTATAAAAACGGAGCTGTTCAGTGCTCTGTGTTTTCCTGGAAGCCCATCACCAACGGCAACGCCAGCAACGGGATTGTCTTAACTCTAGAGAAAGGAGATCAGATCTTCACGAGGCTGTGGGAACAATCCTGGGTTTATGATGATCCAGCAGGCTACACCAGCTTCGGAGGCTTTTTACTTTTCCCCTTGTGAAATGGCGGCCTGTGATATTCCATTAATGGGCAGTTACTGGGATACGATACACAGAAATTTCTTTAATAAGTTCAGCTTTAAAATCCCAAAATTAGTTTTAGATTGATTGTCCACAATTACTCACAACCTCAAGGAATGTTGTTTGCAATTCATAACCCGACACTCGAGCAAATCACATGTGATAGTGAGTGAAACATCACAGAGAAACATTTTTTTACACTGATGTTTATTGGTGTTTTTTTGAAAAAAAAAAATCAGAAAAAAAGGCGCAAAGAAAAGCTTGAGTTTATTAATAAAGCTAATGAAGAATGTTTCTAAAACTTAAATGCAGTACCCAGTTTGGAAAAGAATTTATTGAGTAATTGTGGATATTAAAATATTTGTGTTTGTGTATTAATGTGCAGACACGGATCATATCACAATCTGAAAACATGTCAAAGGTAATTTTTTGAAATGTTGGTAGTAAATAAAGGAATATATTTCTCATTGCAGTCTATTTGTATATGGGTCATGGATGAAATGTCTTTTTTTTTTTTTTTTTATTCTACTTTATTGAAAAGTATTAATACCCAAATACCCAAAGCCCTATTTGGACATGAGTCGATAATTTGCAGGTGAAATGATTCTATTTCCATCTGTGTTTCCGTCTCCTTCTTCCTTTCCACCATAAACACCTCTTTACCAAACCTCTGACGCAACATGGCGGCTGTTTTTCACGCCAAGTGGCATAGCTATGACTACCCAAGCTAGCTATTTATTTTTAATAATATAGGCAGCTAGCTATATTTAATACCATTGCTGATGATACTGTTAGCTAGCTAGTAAGCAATTTACGTTTCGTTAACACACTCCAATGACAGCACTTTGTAATCCTAGCTAGCTTATTTAATAGCAAGCAAAAGATAGCTAGCTAACTTTAGTGACTGTAAATATTAGCGCATGCAGTGAAGAGCTTCAGCTTGTCGAGTGATTTTTCTCCAAGCGAGGTGAAATAAGGTGTATGGAATAGAAATGTTTTGGTCGCGTCGCTCTACTGAGCATGAGCGAGAGCACCGGCTCCTTGGCCATACCCGAACCCTTTTGGACCAAAGCTTTTAGCATAGCAACCTGTGTGGAACACAAAATTATGTTATTAATACACATATATCATATTCCTGGACGATAGGATGCAGTAAATACAATTATTTTTGAATTAGATTAATTATAACATGACAGATTAACATTAATCTAACATTTTTTTTTTTTTAAAGAGTTTTATGGTAAGTTTCTCCAGCAGTTACTGTAGTCTATTTGTTAGAGGATTTACTGTAGGCAGGATATTCTAGCAGTTACGGTAGTTTCCCTGTTTGTTAGTGTTTTTTTTCCCCTAGTAGGCAGGTTACTCCAGCAGTTAACGTCATTTTTCTCATTTGGGTTTTTGTAAGAATGTACACTGCCGTTAACTTGATGCTAGCTTGAAATGGAAAAGCCTGTGAGCTACGGAAATGAGCTCAAGAGCTGCTACAAAGGCAGTATAAACGTTACAGAAAACAAAGACGGCTCTTACTTTAATGTGAATCTTACAACAAAGCATTTTTTTCTACTAAGCAGGCAACATTTATGTGGTTATGTCTTACACTCTTAAGTGTATACTGTTAGACTATTATTATTTTTTGCTATTATATACTAATAATAAGCATTAATATTACAATAAAGAGACAGAGAGAGAATTAGACATTTAAAGAACATCGTACCTTTGCAGTAGATCTCGCCATCTTTGTCCGTCATGGTAGTGGATTCGAGGCCCTTCCCACATTTAGCACAGCGGAAACAGCTCCTATGCCACGACTGGACAAGGACAAAAAAATGTGATAAACGTTCTGCACACAGTGTGGAAAAATTTCTGAACTTATGCGAGCCTGCTAGCTGATTTTAATAAATCCATATAAATCTGTCAATATTATCAGTTTAACAACTGGCTTGGTGTTTTTCTTAGTTATTTATTCCTGCCACTAGATGGTGAAATATTTTTCACCTTCACTGAGACTGGCAGACACAGAGGCCACGCCTCCTTCACTGAGACTGACAGACACAGAGGCCACGCCTCCTTCACGGAGACTGACAGACACAGAGGCCACGCCTCCTTCACTGAGACTGACAGACACAGAGGCCACGCCTCCTTCACTGAGACTGACAGACACAGAGGCCACGCCTCCTTCACTGAGACTGACAGACACAGAGGCCACGCCTCCTTCAATGAGACTGACAGACACAGAGGCCACAGCTACTTCTATGAACTTGACATGCATAGAGGCCACGCCCACTTCTATAAGCCTGACAGGCACCGAGGCCACACCCCCTTCAATGAGCTTGACACACATAGAGGCCACACCTACTTCACCAGGCACGGTGAATTTTTTCAGTCCTTTCTTACCTCTGTTGCATTTAGCTAGGTATGTTTAGCTACTTAAACAACAATCCTTTCAGTATAACCAACTAGCTATAACTAATATCATATTTTATGGTATTCACTAGCCAGCTATTTATGTTTAGCTAATCCTTTGATGTCGCTTTTGCTTATAATGCTAGCTAAATAGCTAGGTTATGGTAACAACAGACAGTTAATAACTTATTTCACACTCACCGCCCCTGCTCCGATGGTCTTCTCGGCTGCGTACACAGCTTTGCCGCAGCGAGGGCACACATCAGAACCCCCGAACCTCTGGGCGAACTTGGACGTGTTCGGGTTGCTGGTGGGCTGGTGCGGCTGATCACTGTGAAGACGCAAAGACAAATTTAAACCGATGGAAATATAATGCTGTTGTGCTAAATATTCAGTCTGACGCTAAAGAATTATGTTACGATCTTTAAATAAACAGCTCACTCTTTATGTTTGATTCCCAGAGACTCTCCTTTGTCCATGCTCAGCGTCCCAGCACCCGCACCGTACCCATAGCCTTTTGGTCCGTATTTCTTGCCGTAGCAGGACTTGCAGTAGACCTCATTTTCATGGGTGGCCAGAGTAGTGCTATCTAGGTTCTTCCGGCACACCACTGATACCAGGGGGAGGCGGAGATAGTGATGTAAAATGACAAAAAAAAAATCCACTGTTAAAACTGGTTTGTGTTTGACAGATTTTAGGATACTTTTTTTCACCATAGCAGGTGCTACAACTTTATACAGTAGATATATATTACTTTATACAGCAATATATATATTAGCATTTTTTAATGAAGTAGTCATAATGTGGTTTTATAGTGGGCTTGCTGCTCCAGCAGTTACGGTATTTAACTCATTTGCTAGTGTCTTTACGGTAGACTAGCTACTCCAGCAGTTACGGTATTTAACTCATTTGCTAGTGTCTTTACGGTAGACTAGCTACTCCAACAGTTACGGTATTTAACTCATTTGCTAGTGTCTTTACGGTAGACTAGCTACTCCAGCACTTATGGTATTTAACTCATTTGCTAGTGTCCTTACAGTAGACCAGCTACTCCAGCACTTATTGTATTTAACATATTCATTAGTGTCTTCATGGTACCTACTACAATAGTTAGTTACGGTATTTAACTCATTTGCTGTTATGCTAGTTTGTTAGTGTATGTATGGCAGGCTAGCTACTGCAGCAGTTATTTATGTGAACTCATTTGTTAGTGTCTTTATTGTAGGTCTGCCACTCTGGTATTTTATGCTAGTTAGTTAGCATATGTAGGGTAGGCTAAGTACTCCATCAGTTACAGTACTTAGTCCATTTGTTAGTGTCTTGGTAGGCTAGCAACTCTAGCAGTTATGCTACTTAACCTATTTATTAGTGTCTTTGTTGTAGGTCTGCTAGTCTAGCAGTTATGCTAATTAGTTAGCATAATTACCTTAGGCTAACTACTCCAGCAGCTGTGATTCTTAACTCCAGGTTAACTACTCCAGGAGTTACGGTACTTACCCAAATTGTTTGTGTATTTATTGTAGGCCAGCTCTCCAACCGTTATGCTACTTAACTATATATTAGTGGTTTTGTTGTAGCAGTTACGCTAGTTAATTAGTGCATTTATTGTATGTTGGCTACTCCAGTAGTTACGGTATCTAACCCACTTGTTTGTGTCTTTGTAGTGGGCTACCTACTCCAGGAGTTAAGGTACTTAGCCATTTGTTTGTGTCTTTATCAGACTAGCTATTCCAGTAGTTATGCCATTTAACCCATTGGCTTGTATCTTTATTGTAGGTCTGCTTCTCCAGGATTTTAGTGTATTTATGGTAGCTGAGCTACTTGAGCAGTTACGGTAGCTTACCATCGAGATATGAAGTGAAATTGCACACTTCGACAATTGTTAATTGTCAAGTACTATATGTTTTTTGCCATATTTCCCATTCTTGTAGTTTGCAGTTCTGCTCAAGTGTGCCCTGATGGCTCACCACATATTTCCATATAAGGAGGACAGAAAAACTTCCTGCATTCCAAGCACATCCTCAAATCCTCACATAAATACCAGAGCAGGTTTGCGAGAGATCTTTATGTCCTTAAAGGTTCTCGAGCAAACAGCTTGCAAATAAGCAAATTTCTCACACATTCCTTAAGCATTGAGTCATGATGCTGTCTGGCAAAACCTAATTCCACAAAGCATTGTGTCGTGGCTTACTGAAGATAATGTAACCAGTGACCTCCAGAAATGTGTTTAGAAATCTGTATATGTTGACTTTGATAAGATCGAGCTGGGAAGTCTCAGTCTCAAGTGCTCTGAATTGCAGTGCCTCAGGCCACTAAAATGAACTGCAGTCAGTCAATAGGGTGCGCCAAAAACTAGCCATCTGAACTTCTTCACATTTCTATTAATGTCATGTAACAGTCGCACGCTTGCGTACTTAAAGGCACCAAAGGGAATAATTTGCTTGTGTGTCAAGATTGGGAAATGAAACATGAGGCTGATCAGCAGGTCATGGTTTTAAGGAAATGTTACATGTTGCAGTAAAGAGACCCATATACAGGCAATCCCAATTCACCATGTCATGTAAGAAATAAAACATTGTGTCATGCTGTTATTGATAAATAATCAACTACAAGGGTGGAGTGATGAAGCTGAGTTACTGATACCGCCCTGAAGCACATCCTGAAGTGTTTTATTCCTCTTATACCAGAGCAATTTGCCAAATTCTAACAATATTTTTATTTATTTAAAAAAGCAATACTTTTTTATCCATTTATAGTTACATTTAATGTCCACAAAAACAAGTTAGTTCCTATCGGTTCATTATAGCAATCATAAATAGTCGTTCCCTCAAAAGCCTCTCTTTTTTCTCTCTCTTGAAGTTAATAAGACCAAAAAAAGTAACCAATCAGGTACACTGTTATGAAGACTTTACTGTAGCGGAAAACCTACTGACTGCTACAAAGCGCTGACACTGGAGACTCCTTCCATAAATGTTAAATAAACATCTCCTTATCAAAAACTTCACCATATCAACGATTATACGTTCTTCTTTGTTAAATAATACTTTTTAAAATTTGTTTATTGTTAGTGTTAGATGATGTACATCAGCCACCGTACAAGTCCCTGTGAACGAGCTGTTGCTATAGAAACGATAATGTATTCGAACGAGCGCATTAACATAAAAATGCACTACTGTCAGGGCTGAAGTTATAGAAAATTAATCAACAAGCATTGGTATAAATACAAGTTTTTAAAAAAAAGTGAACTCACTACACAGGAAGCATGATTTATGGAAACTCCGTCCATCGCACTGAACTTCCTCTGCAAAGTACACAGTCTTCTGACAGCAGCCACACTTGTTTCCACCCCCAAGAGGCATCCTGGAACACACACACACACAGACACACACACGTTATCAGGGTTTTCACTGAGACCGACGACTTCCTCCAGAGAATATTTTAATAGTTGTGGATTAAACTAAACTAGCCAGAAGTGTTGTTTCCCTCCCCCAGACACACTCACTCACCCACCAGAGTCCTCAAAAACTTCTCCTCACTCCAGTACTGTTTTTAATACACTTTCATTAATTCCCCTCACTGAACAACACTAGCTTATAATTTTCAATCAAAATATTAAAGCTTGTCTAAAGCTAGCTTTACACAAGCTAGCTAACTTTGCAACCAGGAGTATGGTAGCTAAACAATAATAGCTAGCTAGCAAATCAAGTGTTAGGCTAGCGCAGTGAGAACCTGGCTTTGGAGTGATTAAACAAATAGCTAGCTATTATCACACTATAAAATAAAATAAAATATTACATTAAATAACAGGTTAAATAAGCTAGCATCAGTGCAATAGCTAAACGTTTCCTTTAGAACCTAGTTTGCTCACTGAGGTAATCAAGGGTCTCAGTGGACGTCATTTACTAGTCATCATTTCACACATTAGCTAGTGAGCTAACTAGCGTGGGTGTTAATCAGCTTGTAGATTATTTTGTACTTATTTTATTTTACGTTCTGACTTGTGTACAAAGAGAGTAATTCATTTGAATGTGAATATTTACACTTTTATCCTCAATAACGTTGCCGTAATGTTACCATCTGTTGGTAATGGAGCATTTTTAGACTGAAATGGTCCTGATGTTAAAACGGTTAAAGAAGGTAAATAAACTATTGTTTCTGTCATGAAATAGAAGGTCGGCCTAGTGAACAGATTTGGCTAAAAAATGTACAAAATAAAAATAAATGCCCCCTTTTCCTCAAACTCAGTTCATCAGTTAAATCCAGTAAGGTAAGAATTAACAAAGTACATTTAATCAGTGATTCGAAAATCTTAAAATTGCTACTTTTTTCAACTATCAATCTACAAAAATGTTTATTTAACCATTCAGAAAATGTGTTAAAGCATCTCATATGACAATATCTCTCTTTTCTCATGTTTCTTTACTGACATTTTGCATCCTTAAAGATTAACAGTTGAGGGTTTTTTTTAAGTATAGAATTACCAAATACACAAATTGTAATTAACCATCACCCCTATTAACAGCATAAGGACATTAAAATCTATGTATTTTATTAATAATTTACTTTAAATCTGTAATTTAGGTAACAAGATTGTACTTTGACACTTTTGGAAAGCAGGTGAGTTTTTTTTTCTTCACGAAGCTTAGACTGATTTAAATTCCTAACAAAGCTAAACTCTAAAGGTTGTAACAAGAATAAGAACAAGAATCAGATAAAACACACACACACACACACACAGAGCTCTTCATGTCACCGAGAAACTGCGAAATGTCCTGAAGATGTCGGAGAACTTAACGTTACATCTTTACCTCTGACTGTTACAAAGCGCTGACACTGGAGACTCCCTCCGTAAATGTTAAATAAACGTCTCCTTACAGAAAACATCACCATATCGACGATTATACACGTTTTTTTGTTTTTTTTGTGGAGCATCCAACACTGTGAATGAGCTGTTACTATAGAAACGAATGCATTACTATATAAACCTGTGGTTTGCAGCTGCACGCTGTTATAGAAAATGACTCAACTCCTTCTGACCAATCAGAATAGAGAATGTGGTTAAGTTTTGCCCACAATTCTAGGTGACTAAATGACAGGTGATTTCCATTAGTTTGAAGTACATTATAAATAAAGTCTAACATGAGTAAGGAATTTGAAGATTACCAAAGTCAAAGAACTTTGATGTTAAACAGATTATTTGAAAGTTGTACACCGGTGTCTGAGGTTTGTTTCTCTTAGTTTTGAACTATAGACTATAGTGTTTAAACTTTTATTGTTTCACTGCTCTGGTACACATGAGCCATAATGAGCTTTAAAAAATGCCCTTCCTGAGTGAACAAGTATGTGTTTGAACAGGAAAAGCAATAAAATATACAGGCAATGGTTCTGCAGGATTATTACAAACCACCGAGGAGCTACGCCACTGCACAGGAATTCACTGTTTTCTGGAAAATTCCTGAGAAACCGTCAAGTGTTGGTAGAAATCAGGCGAGACAGGACAAGTCACACGTCACCTACACACACTGTTACGCAACACTGAGTCAAACAGTGTGAAATGTCTGTGTAGAGGGGTGTGTACACAATCAGACTTCCCAGAGTAGATACTTTGTATAAACTTAAACGTTAAATTTACAGTTTCTTTTGGTTATCTCTTGGTTGAAGCTTTCAGAAACAACTTCAGACTTACGGGTGTGACTTACAGCATCATAGTGAGCAGAAAGCACAAAACTTTTCCTGCCAGATAAGAAGATAAGAGCAGAAATCACACCATACCTGTAGTGCTCGAGTAGGTCAGGCAGAACAAGGTCAAAACAGAAGTGTGAGATGTGTGTGTGTGTGTGTGTGAGAGAGAGAGAGAGAGAGAGAGAGAGAGAGAGAGAGAGAGAGAGCCAGAGGATCGGTGGAGAAGCTGCTCTGGCCTGTTGGAGCTCACTTCCTTCTACTCAAAGTTTTGTGGCAAAAAAAAAAAAAAGGCAGAAATGAAGTCACCAGGTTTTTTTTTTTTTTTTTTTTTTTTTTTTAGGGTTGGACACTACAGAAATACTGCCCCCTGATGGCATCCCCAGAAGTGCACAAGTGCTTCTGTCCTGTGTTATAGTGAGGATATGATATAACCTGTTAGAGATGTCTATACATTGTACTATAAGCTAAGAAAATAATACAATGTAATAATTATATAATAATTAGATTAATATCCAACTCTTCAAATTCCCACAAGTTAACTACACACCATTGTATTACTTTCTCTGTAATTACTAAACTCGTCTTTATTCCTTATAAAACATACTATACTTAAATATACAGAAAATATACCATATCTATAATTACGCTACTGTCATGGCTCTGGACTCAGATTAGTAACTTTGCAAGGTTAGTGAACTTACACACAAAGGTTGTGCAGATAAAAAATGTTGCAACTTCTGAAGATACCATTGCTGCATCTGCTTTAATCTTCACCAAGATAAAGCACCACGTTAATCCCGATTCTGCTTCGACCTTCGTCCGCTTCTTCGAATTCTTATCATTTTAGAGTTAATTATAATTTTTTAACACCTGATTTAACAAACACATTAACACTCTTACACTTTTTCCCCCCAAATTCATTTCACTTCCTTCAGAAAAAGTCAGAAATCTGTAACATTTCATTCAACATGAGAGACAAGAAGACAATATTTTGACCATTTTATTGAAATTCATACAGTGATTTTTATCTTGAACAAGACTGATATAAAAAAAGGACATGTAGAGATGAACGTACATGAGGGGAAACCAACCAAACAAAAAAAAACCTCTAATGGAGTTGATTATCTTATTTTTTTAAGAGAGAACGGTTACACTCGGGAGCTGTTTGAGGAAAAAAAGAACTGTTACACACACACACACGCGCGCACACACACCTGCTGATTGGGGGAACAAACAAAAAGAGAAAAATGGCACATTGGGGAAAAAATGAAACATTTAAAATGGGTTTAAAAGTGTAATAGTAACACAGCACTGATTGTTTATTCGGACAGACTTTAAAAATTGCTTCACAAGAAAAGTGTGTGTGTGTGTGTGTGTGTGTGTTTTCATCTACATTCTTTGTGTTCCTTATCTTTTTTTTTTTTTAATGTAAGAAGAAGTCCAGACTTTGACGTTTCTTCACTCTGGATGCTGAGGTGTTTGTGTGTGTGAGAGAGAAAAATAAGATAAACACAGTCTATGGGTCGTCGCCGTTTACGCTGTCGCCGTCGTCCTCGCCTTCCTCGTGCTCTCCCTCTTCCTCCTCCTCTCCGTCCTCTTCCTCGTTCTCTCCGCCGATGCTCTTCGCCTAAAACAGACAGGAGTGTATCAGCTTTAAAGGCACTGTTACGCTCCACTACTAGTGTATTTTACTGTATATGGTATCGCTTATGGATTCTGGATTCTGATTGGTCAGAAGGTGTTAAGTTTCTGTAACGTCAGCTCCAAGTCACGGGTTTATGTTAATGCGCTCGTTTTAATACGTTTAGATTCAGGATGGTGAACGATTGTGTCAGTTGGACCTTCGGATTATTATAAACACGAGTTATCACTGTATACGACTGATCAACTCATGACGATGGGTTTCAAAGGAGCGGTTATTAAAATAATTATAAATTATTATAATGCTTTTAATTCTCCTCGATCAGCCCTGGGAATTAAATGACTTCATGGCAAATACATCAGGGTTTCCAAAGGCCAGTTACACCACTAAGTAAAGTGGAACAAACCATTTCCTCAACAGTAGGGGAGATCTACAGCACTACATGCTTACAAAACCATGACAATATGATAAAGTGTGTGTGAATCGAGTTGTTTTTCTATTTTCAGTATAAATGAAGAACTCTGAGTGACTGATAAACTCTCACAGTCTTCATCATGACTGTGTGTGTGTGTGTGTGGGGGGAGAACGGAGAGAATTCTGACCTCCTCCTCTTCCTCCAGCAGATCTCCTTCTTCTTCAGAGTCGTTGATCTCCTGCTCCTCTCTCTCTCGCTCCTTCTTACTGCTCGAGTGCTGCTGAGAGACTTCACCCACCTCCGCCTTCACCACCTTCCCTTCTGCAGCCAGACGGAGAGAAAATAAAAGAGAAAGAAGCACATTGTTTCTGCCGGCGATTTTTTTAAAACCATTTTATTCTTATTCTTTAGATATTTTTATTTAAATTCCAAATCTGAATCAATATCGAGTGATGGGAATAAACATGAAGTCTGAGGAGAGAGAGAGAGAGAGAGAGAGAGAGAGAACTTTCCTAAAAGCTCTGAACATTCAGCGTTTTTCAGTGGAAAGATCTCAGCTGTCCATCACACAAAAGGAGCAGGGAGTAAAAATTACTTTAAATGTTCACATTTTTGCCGTGGCCTTATTGGAGGAGAACGATACAAAATCACACTGTCTAATGCGAGATACCTGAAAGCATGTTCTGAATAAAACTGTTGGTGTGTATTATAATTTTTTTATATTATTCTGAATATATGAACATGTTGAACAATCAGAGATGTGCAGATTTTGGCTACAGGAAGCACGTTCACTGTTTTATAAAGCAAGTCGCATTATTTTTAGATATTAGACGATAATAGATAAATAGATGAGGAGGTGAGGGAGACCTGTACCTGATTTCTTGCTGTGATCTTTCTCCATGCGCTCTAAACTTTCCAGAAGATAATCCACTTTGTGTTTGATCTGAGCCAGTTCCCTCTTTATGGTCTGAAGATCGTCTGCTTTAACTGGAGCACAGAGAGAAAAGGGAAAAAAAAAAAAAAAAAACACGAATTACACGTAAATTACATAAAGATTAATGAAGACGATGATACATCAGTGTGACTATAAAAGCATTATGCTGAGATAAAACCTAGAGAAACGTTGTGATGAGAGTGTGAATACTGACTGGCCCGTGATGAAGAGCGCTGGCTGCTTTTGGAGGAAGAGGAGAAGCTGGATTTGGTGCGTCGGCTTCCTCCTCCGCTCAGACTGACCCGCGCTCGCTTGGAGGGAATGACGGCCCGAGAGAGGGGTGGAGGAGGAGGTGGCACGCGGGACGGGTACGCGTACATCCTGAAAAATAAAGACGATGTTTGCGCAAACATTCTGAAAAACTGCGCTGTATGCATACATCTTGAGTAAAATGTGACAAACGCGATCATGAAAAGAAAGAAATAACCAGGAAATACAATGAAATGAAAATGGGTACTCATCAGCACTGACCAATAATTAATAATAACTGTTACATAAGCAACCTGAAAAAAAAGGAAAAGGTGGAGGGGGACAAACAGGAAAAATGTATTTAAAATTTAAAAAAAAAAAGGCAGACGAAAAAATATACATGAATAAAAAAAAGCCTTTGCAAAGAAATGAAACTGAAAAAAGTGGAAAATTAGTAATTATTGTGAAAAATACATACATACTGGGTTTTTTTTTTAAATCTAACCCACACAGGAAATATTATTATTAATTTAATTAACAATGAATGTATAAAAAATTATTGGGAAAATTGGAAAAGTGGGAAAATGTTTCTAAAAAAACTTGAAGTTTGAGGAGGAGAAATATATAAACAGTTTAAAAAAAAAAAAAAAAAAAAAAAAAAAAAAGGTTATACGTGCTTAGAGGGGAAAAAAAAACATTAAAAAAGCCAAACAGGCATGTTTTACGTCCTTAAAAAAAACAAACAAAAAAAAAACCTAGCACACATTAAAGCATCGAGCCAGCACAGAGTGAGTAAAAGATAAAACGCTTTACCTGTCGTAGTAATCTCTCTGGAAATCGTAGTCGAGCTCAAACGTGGAGCTGCTGTAGTACAGAAAAGGGAAAAACAACAACAAATGAGAAATCAAAAAAAAAACCAAACTGCTTCAAACCCAAGAAACGAGGACGAGTGGAGAAGTGACGCACCTGTACATATCTCCTGCTGGACGTTTGGTGGTTTTCGATCGGTGAGGTTTGGGCTCGCCTGCCAGGTTGATGTCTGAAAGTGACGAGAAATCAGTGATTAATTTAAGATTACAACAATAATTTAGAGAAATCTTAACAACAAAAAACTGAACGCAACGTTACATTTAATTCACAAGAAGTTACTCGCATTGTTAAATTTATTCTCAAGAAGATACTGAATTTATTCTCAAAACGTCACTGGCATGGTTAAATTTAAGACTTTATTTGCATCGTTAAATTTAACAACAAGAAATATCAAATTTATTTACAAGAAGTTACTAGCACAGAAATTTATTCGTAAGAAGTTACTAGCATAGATAAATTTATTTGTAAGAAATTACTAGCATCGGCAAATTTATTTGAAAGACGTTACTGACAGTTATTTGGATTGTTAAATTTATTCGCAAATAGTTACGTTTAATTGCAGAAAGTTATTCAAGCATTGATAAAAATGTATTCACATCATTAAATTTAGCTACCTAAGGTAACAATGCTCCACAAACAAATAACAAAAATGTAGGTGACTGAAGTGATCAAAGTGACATTTCGTATATTAACGCAAGCCTACGTTAGCTAAGTGTTACATTTTGTGCACCATATTTTCTGCAACACTAGCCTATGTGTGACGATTTACCGATGTTCGCTTGTATTGAGGAGCATTAGTCAAAAAGTTAAGGTAGCTAGACTATTTTGTTAAACGTTAGCTAGCTGTAGCAGATAGCTCGATTTAAGTTGTAATGTCTGGGGCTTGGGTGAGTCGCCCCTCCTGTGTCATCACCCCGCCGATCTACTGATGTATCAAACATTGAACATACAAGTTATGATCCTATAGTGAGGAAAAAACACTTCAAGACTGAAAGATCGATAAGGTGAAAGGTGATCGGAAAGTAAAAGCGTAGGGTACGTTCTCACCCAGGACTTGTCCGACGATCATGCGTCCGTCCTCTCCGGCCACGGCGGCTCGAGCGTTCCTCTCGTTCGAGTACTGGACGAAAGCGTAACCTTTGTGGACGGAGCAGCCCACGATCATGCCGTACTTGCTGAAGATGGCCTCCACGTCGGCTTTGGTCACCAGCATGGTGTTCAGGTTCCCAATGAAGACGCGCGAGTTCAGAGAACGAGGGTCCGTCTTATTGGTGACGTTGCTGGCCATATCGCTTGGAGAGCGGCTAGACAAAAATACAACCTCTATCACTGATTAGAAATAAAAATCAATATCTAATGACAACACTAAACATTTTACTGACTTTAGGAAACAGCTGGAGCTATTTCCACATATTATTATTATTAATACTATAATTATTCCACAATGCTAATGATTTTGCGATTCTGATCGGTCAGGAAGTGTTGATTAATTTTCTATTATAGCACCATAGTTTACATTAGGGTACATTAACGCACTCGTTAAATACGTTATCGTTTCTATGGTAACAGTTCATTCACAGGGACTTGCACAGCAGACACTACACATTAAGAGTTTTTTTTTTGTTTGTTTAAATTTACGTACTCGTTGATATGGCGAAACTTTCTGTAAGGAGACGTTTACATTAAAATTTTTGGAAGGAGTCTCCAGTGCCAGTCAGAGATAAAGCTGTAAATAAATTTTCCAACACGGCAAGCCATCTTATTACCTTCCAGGATGATGGAATGACTGTTTATAGCGACTATAACGTAACCGATAACAGACGTTAACTTGTTTTATGGACATTCCACAACATTAAATGTAATTATAAACAGGTTAAACACCTGGTACCATGTATCATTCTTTAATAAACAAAAACTGTTAGCATTGGCAGGTTACTGTGGTGTAAGAGCTATAAAACGCTTCAGAATATGTTGTTACTGGAAAATAATCAACTTCAAGCTGATAACAGTAACCCAGCTCAATCACCGTTAATTATTTTCCTCTAACAGCATGACACACAGTGTGTTATTCCTTATATAATGGTTTTTTTTTGTTTTTTTTTTTAAACCAACTTTAGCATGATTAGAAAGAAATCATAAATGAATGTTTTTCCTGTGGGAACCGTGACAATCCTGAGCACTGGGAAATAAAAATAAAATAAATAAATCAAACATTTTTTTTTTTTTTAATACATCAATTTTTTTTTTTTTAAGTTTTCACTCACTCCATGGTGTGTGTTGGCCACTCGTCTGCAGTCGTCCCACAAGATTTACACTGAGGTGAAAAAGCTAGGCAGTTAATTAACCACACACAGTCAATTAGCTCGCTAATGAATTAAACACAGGTGGTCATTAGTGCGCTAGCTAACAGGAACCAGTCAGTTTCTGCATTTTGTTTCAGTCAGAAAAGTGTAAAACGAGAAAAAACTAAACAGCTGTAATGAATTCACTATGAAAGGATCGCTGTTGTGCCTTTACTTTCTGTCTGGTTTGATTTATTTTATGTTTTTTACTCAACAAAATATAACTTCAGTGAAATATTTGATCATAAGCACAGAATGTTAGCATTACACTTAGAAAAAAAAAATCCTCTCAGAAACTAGCAAATTTAGCCATCCAGTCAATTAGCTAGCTCACTGACTAGCATTAGCTAGTCAGTGAGCTAGCATGCTAGTTAATTAATCCTCAGTAGTCAGTTGACAATCACTAACCAACATCATTGTTCTAGTTAATTAACGTTAGCGAACCAATAGCTATGTAGCTATTTACCCATAAGCAATTGATTAGCTTTAGGTAATTGGCTAATTAGCTATCTGGTTCATTACATTAATTGGCCATTAGCATTATCAAGTTAGCTAATATGCTGTAGCTAGTAAATTAGCTTAGATAGAGAGCACTATATTGTAGCTTTCGCTATGTAGTGCACTATATAGGGAATACACGGCCATTTTGGATATAGCCATGTAGTACACTAGAACAAGGTATAAAAGCTATATATAGTGCACTATATAGGGACCAGGAGGGTATTTTGGATACAACCATGTCCTGCACTATAAAGATTGTAAAATCTGTTATTTCAAACAAGATGTAGATTTAGTTACACAGCCATATAGTGCACTATATAGTGAGTAAAATCCAGATTGGGGTTTCTGACATGTAGTGCACTAGAACAAGTGTGAAAGGCATCATTTCAGACCATTTATAGTGCACTATGTAGGGAGTAGGGGGTCATCTTGGATACAGACATGTAGAACATGATACAAGGTGTAAAAGCCATATACAGTGCACTATGTAGAGAGTACAGGAGCCATTTTGGGTTTAGCCATGTAGTGCACTAGAACAAGTGTGAAAGCTGTTAGTTCAAAATATATACATGCAAGTCCCCTATATAGGGTACAGGGGGGCAATTTGAATTTACACCCACTGAGAGCACTATATAGGAAGTATGCAGCCATTTAGGATTTAGCCATCTAGTACACTACAACAAAAAGAGTAAAGCCAATATTTCAAGCCACTCTAAGTGCACTATATAGGGAATAGGGCGCCATTTTGAATTTACACCTACTGAGAGCACTATGAAGAGTGTACAAGCCATATATCGTGCCCTATATAAGTTACAGGGGGCCATTCTGGGGTCACTCATGTAGTGCACTATAAAAAGGGAGTAAAATCCATTTTTTCCAAACGACATGTAGTGCACTATATAGGGAATAAGGGGCCATTTTGGGTTCACTCATGTAGTACACTATGAAGGGAATAAAAATCCATTTTTTAAACTATATAGGGAGTACACAGCCATTTAAGATTTAGCCATCTAGTGCACTACAACAAATAGTGTAAAGCCAATATGTCAAACCACTCAAAGTGCACTATATAGGGAGTAGGGGGGCCATTTTGGATACAGCCATGTAGTGCACTATGAAGAGTGTACAAGCCATATATCGTGTTCTATATAGGGTACAGGGGGCCATTCTGGGGTCACTCATGTAGTGCACTATAAAAAGGGAGTAAAATCCATTTTTTCCAAACTATATAGGGAGTACACAGTCATTTAGCATTTAACCATCTAGTGCACTACAACAAAATAGTGTAAAGCCAATATGTCAAGCCACTTAGAGTGCACTATATAGGGAGCAGGGGGCCATTTTGGATACAGCCATGTAGTGCACTGTAAATGGTGTTAAAGACATATATGTAGCGCCCTGTAGCTGGAGCAGGGGGACATTTAGGATTCACAAATGCAGTGCGCTATAAAGGGTGTAAAAGGAGGATATTACACAGTAGCTGTAGTGCACTATATAGGGAGGAGGGAGACATTTTTGGACACAGCCATATAGTGCAGTATAAACAGTGTAAAATGCATTATTTATGGATTAATCCTCTGGGGGTAAAATGAAAGCATTAACTGTTGCTCTTAAAAAAACAAATCCAGACAAAAAAATATATACATTTGCAAAAATATGTGAAAAAAATATATTTTTTTTCCTGCAGGTCATCAAAACACAGTCTATAAACATGAACCGCACAAATCCTGTTCAAAAACAACATAAAATCTCACATGCTGCCGAAATAAAAGCTAATTCCGCCTTAAAGTGCTTCACACAATCCCGAAAAATGTCCAGAATAATAATAAAATAATAATTATTATTATTTTTATTAGGAAAAAAGACCTGAAACGCCGCCTAAAGAGAAACAAAGACAACCTGCAGGCCCAAAACTGCACGCGCAAAAAAGCTGCACAGAGGATAAACAGGTCAAGAAGAAAAAAATAAAATCCAAAAAAAAAAAAAAAATCGCTGATTTAAAAAAAAAAAAAAATTACTCACCGAAAGTTCAAAGTTAAAATGCGTAAATTTGGAAGGATGTAGATATTTTATAGCACAGGCGCAATGTGTCAGTGTGAAGCAAGAGAAAATACTAGGAGCTCACGGTGACTTGTCTTCAAAATAAAAGTCTCCGGCTTAAGCTAGCGTCTTTAATGTTAGCAGAATTGGCACAAACTATAGAAATGTTAGAATATCCAACCTTTAATTCAGTTATTAAAAAAAAAGAAAGAAAAAAAAAGTGTTTCAAAAAAGTATTCAGGACTGATAAGGGTTTTTTTTGGTCTTTTATATTAACTTATATATAGTGAAATGGAGTTGATCAGAAGGTTCTTGGACAGTGTTTTCTTTCACTTGGAACATATGTATGAAGATGAGTCAAATGAAAACCTTCAAAGTGTGACAGCACATTCAACCTGATACTCTGATGTGACACCTGTTTACAATAAACAATGCAAAATAAAAGCAAGTGAAGGTTTTCACTCGACTCAGATACACAGAGAACTTATTTTTCCATTCAGAAAACAAAAAGCGTAACTTTTAGTTCTCCTTGCGGGGAAAAAAAAGCCCACTCCCTTCCTAAAGCGAGCTGTATCCGAAACCTGCTATAGAACCTGTATGTATACAGAACCTTTAATTATTTCATCTGAAAAACTGAAGAACCTCTAAAGAACCTCTGAAAGCTCTAAATATGAACTTGAGATTTTAAACAAACAACTAATAATGACTTTTATTTTGTCGCAAGGTGCTTATTGCTTGTTGTTGCGTGCTTCATGGAAATAATGGCTCAACCATGCAGGGTGCAGATCCCACAGCTGTGACTAACCCCAAATGTATTAATCCCAATAGCAGCCTGCACAGAGTGTATTATTACTTACCCACATCAGCCTACATTTCAGCTGCTTTCTCCTCCTCCAGCCACAGAAACACTCTGCTTGCACAGCTGATCAATGACTTTTTGATTAAAAAAATTAATAATAATAATAATAATAATAATAATAATAATAAATTGCCTTTAGGTACTACTCTTTCCCAATCCTCCGAACGAAGTGCACTAGATGTAAAAGAGGACTCTTTGTACCATCCAGCGCTCTATTCCCTAAAGATGTACCCTACATTAGGAATAAAATAATGACACATTACATCCTGTAGTGCTGTATGTGGGAATTACGATTGAATTCAAAAGGATTATTATTATTATTAAAAAAAAAAAAAAAAAAAAAAAAAAAAACAGACATGACACGTGATCATAAACAGCCTTTTCTATTTTTTTTTTTTGTAACTGCACAAGTTGTACATATTTTCTCAACTGAACCAATAACAGCTATTAGGCAGCAGTGCGATAACTCATCAATCCAAAATCCAGGAAGCAAAAGAAAGGAAACGAAAAATTTGAAAAGCCATTTTGCACCAAACTGTGGGGCGTGGCCGAAAATAAATCAAAAACAAAAACAAAAAATAAATTAAAAAAATAATAATAAAAGGGATGCTCATAACGTTAGGGGATCTTTCTGAAAAGAAAAATAAAACAAAGAAAAAGAAAAGAAAACACAACTCAAGATTTGTAGCTGACGTTCGTGACTTTAGGGGATTGTTCAGGGGAAAAAAAAAAAAAATTCTCCTTTTTAAATCTGTTTCCGTATACAATATAAATCTCTGAATCTCATTCGGATGATGATGGCGGCGGAAGTGGAGTTCTTTACAGTTTTTTTTAATATATATATATATATATATATTTATATTATATAATTATATATTCATATGTACATACAAAGTCATTTAACTTATTTTTCTTGTAGAAAAAGCAAAAACTTTTCATACCCCTCGTGAAAAGAAGAAAATTAAGGACCGCCCCCCTCCTAAAGCGGGCCGATGGCTGCATCCGAAATAGCACACTACTAAATATCACGTCAAAATAGTACAGCAAAATAGTCTGCTATTTAGTACGCAGCCGTCTACGATGAGACGGGTGCATGCAGATCACGATTTTCTCCTAAATCCACTGTTATGATAGAAAAGAATCATAGCTAGGTTGAACGGAACACGTCGTCGACCTTCTCGAACGTAACGTTGGTTAAAGACGCAAATAACGTCAAAGTATCGCATTTATACTCGTGCTGTTTGACCCAAACGCGTCACCTCTTCAGTTCCGCTACATGATATATATAACGTAAAAATTCGAAACGCCGTATCATCAGGAACGTGCCGACGTCACCAGTTGTTGTTGTTTCCATGGTTACGTTAATCTAGCTAGCGTTACCACACGTGACTGGCAACGCATATATATAAAACTTGCTATGTCCAAGAACCAACCCAGGTTTGGGGGAAAAAAAAAAAACCCAGGTAACGTATGCAAGTCATAATATCGCAGTCTGTGATGAAACGTTCACGATCTGAAAATCGGTTCACACACACGTTTAACGACGGAAAACAAAAGCAAACCGCGACTCTAAGCAATGGGTTCCGTCCCAAATAGAATGTTTGCTGTGCTGAAATCTTTACTCGCATGCACACTTCAAAGAGGAGGGGGGGTTTAATACAGAGATTTTTTTTTCTTTTTTTCTTTTCGCTTTTTTTTTTTTTTTAAGGAAGGACTCCAATTTTCAGAGGAGCTCATATCCAGGTTTTCCGTTCAAGTGCAAATATATCTAGTACCAAATCTTCAAATCTTTAATCCCCAGTTTGGGTGAGAGAAAAAGAGGAAGAAAAAAAAAAAAAAAGTGTGTTTTAAAAAAAAAAAAAAAAAAAAAAAAAAAAAAGGTTAAATCTGTTACATATTGCAAGCCCTCTAAGTGCACACTCGTCTTTAGAGACTCAAAAATGAACAGATCCCTGATTAAAGAGGGGAACAAGACATACGATTGGGACGAGGCCGGCCCACTTTGTCCTGCTCGGGCGCAGATCTGAGAAATGGGTTCAGTTCCAAATGGATCCCTACTTCATACATAAACAATGGCTTCTCAACCCTACGTAGTCCACTCAGTGTCCAACAGGTGTGTGTCTTTCAGCTCCCCATGCCTGTAAGGATGCTACATAAGGTATAAAATAACAACACTACATAGTTACCATAAGTAGTGCACTGTGTCTCTGTGGGGAAAAGCCACAGGGAGCCTACACAAAAGTGCACTACACAGAGCAGGAAATAATGCCACTGTACCCTATTTAGTGCACTACGGATCCAGTTAGGATTCAGCTCCATACTGACGGCGTAAGTGGACTATGTAGGGTGTAAAAACGTGTCCAATAAAGAGCCATAATCATCATCCTATGAGTGCATTAGATAGGGCATAAAATGACAGCTCTATACACTATTCAGTGCACTACAGATCAAACAGATACTCAATTGGGATACAGCTAATAAACTTGGTAGATAAATACACTGCATATGCTTCGACACCCAGTGTAGTGCACTACGTTAACCATTTGAGATTTGAATCCATACTAGCTACATAAATGCCCTACACAGTGCACTATATAGGGCAGATATCATCCCCTAGGTGTCAAAGAATCCCTACTGGCTGTTTAAGTGCACTATATAGGGTGTATACATGATTTTCATACCATACGTA